>NC_079977.1:8060336-8065336 GCF_029852145.1 Microplitis mediator
TGTAATCCCGCATTCTCAGGACGTTCTATTCTCATTGAGAAAGGGCGTACCTAGAGCGTACACGTTGGGACCCGAAAGATGGTGAACTATGCCTGGTCAGGATGAAGTCAGGGGAAACCCTGATGGAGGTCCGTAGCGATTCTGACGTGCAAATCGATCGTCTGAACTGGGTATAGGGGCGAAAGACTAATCGAACCATCTAGTAGCTGGTTCCCTCCGAAGTTTCCCTCAGGATAGCTGGCATTTATAATTTTGAGTCTCATCTGGTAAAGCGAATGATTAGAGGTCTTGGGATCGAAACGATCTCAACCTATTCTCAAACTTTAAATGGGTGAGATCTCTGGCTTGCTTGAATTTATGAAGCCATGAGATTTCGGATCAAAGTGCCAAGTGGGCCATTTTTGGTAAGCAGAACTGGCGCTGTGGGATGAACCAAACGTGAAGTTAAGGCGCCTAAATTAACGCTTATGGGATACCATAAAAGGCGTTGGTTGCTTAAGACAGCAGGACGGTGGCCATGGAAGTCGGAATCCGCTAAGGAGTGTGTAACAACTCACCTGCCGAAGCAACTAGCCCTGAAAATGGATGGCGCTGAAGCGTTATGCCTATACTTCACTGTCAGTAGCAAGAGAAATGTATATTTTATATATGTTATGAAGCTCTGACAAGTAGGAGGGTCGCGGTGGTGTGCGCAGAAGGGTCTGGGCGTGAGCCTGCCTGGAGCCGCCATCGGTGCAGATCTTGGTGGTAGTAGCAAATACTCCAGTGAGGCCCTGGAGGACTGACGTGGAGAAGGGTTTCATGTGAACAGCAGTTGAACATGAGTCAGTCGATCCTAAGCCCTAAGAGAAATCTTATATTCATATGGTGTTATAAATAATATTATAAAAACACACCTATTGGGCGAAAGGGAATCCGGTTTCTATTCCGGAACCCGGCAGCGGAACCGTATACAATTCGTTCACTCGTAAGAGTGTTCGTCGGGGTAACCCAAAATGACCTGGAGACATCGACAGGAAGTCCGGAAAGAGTTTTCTTTTCTGTATAAGCGTTCAAGTTCCCTGGAAACTTTTAGCAAGGAGATAGGGTTTGGAACGCGAAGAGCACCGCATTTGCGGCGGTGTCCGGATCTTCCTCTCGGACCTTGAAAATCCAGGAGAGGGACACGTGGAGGTGTCGCGCCGGTTCGTACCCATATCCGCAGCAGGTCTCCAAGGTTAAGAGCCTCTAGTCGATAGGATAATGTAGGTAAGGGAAGTCGGCAAAATGGATCCGTAACTTCGGAATAAGGATTGGCTCTGAGGAACGGGGCGTGTCGGGCTTGATAGGGAAGTGAGTTGACTGACGTGCCGGGCCTGGGCGAAATGATTGGTGTTCACGCATCAGGATTTGAGCTCGGTCCCGTGCCTTGGTCTCTCATGGATCTCTCTTGCTATGAGATTATAGTGATGTGAAAGCATTGTTATAATTCTTTTCGACCGTCATTTAACGTTCAACTCAGAACTGGCACGGTCCAGGGAAGTCCGACTGTCTAATTAAAACAAAGCATTGTGATGGCCCTTGCGGGTGTTGACACAATGTGATTTCTGCTCAGTGCGATGAATGTCAATGTGAAGAAATTCATTTAAGCGCTCGTAAACAGCAGGAGTAACTATGACTCTTTTATACAGTGAGGAGTAGTTATTTTTTTGCTCTGTGCTTTTATACCATTTATGATGGATACAGCGTGTTGTAGTACTTTTGGGTGTATTTAATCTGTGCGGAATAAATTTCTGAACAATTGAACATAATAATTTCAATTTTCTGTGCAGTGAGTGTAGTGTAATCATTTTGTAAAGATTTTCCAATTATTGCTCAATATATGGTTAGAATCGTGCATCAGCTGATTTAGTATCGCGAACATTTATTCTAAACTGGCATTGACCTGCCATCTGTTGCATTTGTGTAATACTAAGGGTTCTGCAGCAGTCGGTAACTGATCGCCTGTGTTCTTATGATAAGTTGCCTACTACGGTAGGTAAGTTACCATCGCCTCCAGTGGTAACTTATCGACGCGTCGATAAGTTACCATAGCTATCTTCATATACTTATCTGCTGGTCTTATTAAGAGGGTATCTTATCTTTTTTTTTTTTTCTCATATATAAGTCTGGTTCATCATATGTAGGCGCCACTCGATAAGTTGTCCTTATAAAGATGTCATCGGAGAAAACGAAAAGTTCCAAGGAGTTTGTTACTCCTGTGGGCTCCGGATCTCTAAGGAATGGTAAGAGCCGTGCATTGACCGGTAGTAGCTCATCAGTGAACAGTGAAGGATTCCCAAGTAAAAAGCGTCTAGCATCATCTCCAGCAAAAGTACTATCGTTCAAAGACCCGTTGCCGTTATCACTGAGTGACCTCGAAATACTGTGTGAGAATGTCCATAAGTACAAAAGAAGTCTGAAGCCTGAAATGACCACAGCTGGATTAGTAACATCGGGTAATGCGATAGCCGCATGCTTTCAGCAGGTGGTAGAATCTTATCGGTCACTCGCTGCAAGAATTGATGCGTTCGATGAAGTATATGAAGCTATTAGGGGCCTTGATGTATCCAGTGAACTGCAAGCCATGAAAAACGATATCAAGAACGACCTAGCGGAACTGGTAAGGAGTGAGGTGGCGGTGGTTGTAGCTGAGAAGCTTCAAGCTCATGAAAGGGATAGGATGGACGTTGTCGACGAGTCAAGTAACAGTGTGAAAGACTTGCTAGCGAAAGAGGTGAAGCAAGCAGTAACCCAAATCAAAGACGTCTTAAGTTCTGGAAACGGTACGTCGTCAGTGAGCCACAAGTCCTATGCACAGGCAAGTACGTCAAGCAATGAGACAAATAGTTTCTATGGGTTACTAGGCCTGAAGCCGGCGTCAAGCAATTCGGTTGAGTTTTCAGTCGTGCCAATGCTGGGTTTTACGGCCAAATTTAGGTCTGCGATTGACATTAAGAACGTGTTTAAAGAAAAAGTGAAACCGAGGGACTACAATTTGAGAGTAACTCGATTGGTCACACTTCCGACAAAGGCGATACGAGTCGTAGCTGAGACAGTAGACATGGAGAAGCTGAAAAATTCAGTAGATTTGAAGAGTTCTGGCCTAATGGTTCAAGAAAAGACAAAGCTTGCACCACGGCTCATCGTACGTGGAGTACCGAAGGCTTTAACTAATGAGCAATTCATTGAGTCTTTGATTGCGACGAACGCTCCTGAGGTGAATCCTGAAGCAATAACTGTCAAGTATAGGTACCCAGTAAGGCCCGAGCGTGATAACACCAGCTTTGTCATTGAGACAAACCCCAGTGTAAGGTCCAAACTGCTAGCCAAGGAGAAGGTTTATATAGATTATGCAGCATGCAGAATCAGCGACCACGTTCAGGTTATGCAGTGCTACAAATGTTTAGGATTTGGTCACTTGGCGGCTCGGTGTGAAAAAACTGAAGTTTGCGGTAAATGTGCAGGTAAACATGCGACGAGAGAATGCCGTGGCCAAGTACCCCTGAAGTGTTGTAATTGTATAGCTGCGCGCTCCGAAGACGACACTCACTCTGCTTTGGATAGCGATAACTGTCCTATTTTAAGAAGGAAGATGGTAGAAAAGGCACGCAGCATCAACTACGTCCATGAATAATCAACCATGGCGTAAAACAGGTGAGGAAGCAGGGAGTCGCGTCCTGCCGGAGCTACGTTCTTTGCGAGTAGTGCTCCCTCGCCTAACACAGCAACAATTATCCGGCCATGGTGTCGCAAGACATCGTGATAACCAATTAAATCGCCAATCTCCCTCTACGGAGGATAACCTCGCTGGCAACCAATTAAACAACGTGGATAGGTGTAGGGGAGGTGTCTCAATACTTCCCTCCAGCGAGGACAATTATAATGAATTGGGTAATTCGCTGCAAGTCCCAGAAGTAGATTCGAGTCCATTGAACATAATCGCTCAATCATCTGATGATGGAATCGTGCATGTGTGTCCATGGTGTGAACGCCCGTTTTCGACTCTCACTGGCTTGGGAGTACACAAGCGTCGGGCACACCCAGTGGAAACCAATGATGAAATCGATGTGACCCGCAAGAAACCACGCTGGCAAGATGAGGATTTGCATAGACTTGCTAAAGAGGAGGCCAACGTTGGTCCCGCATTAGTCAATATTAATCAGCATCTCTACGACAATGTCAAAATGTATCCAGCCCGAACGTTTGATGCACTAAAATCTTTGAGGAGGCAGAAGAGATACAGGGATCTTGTGAAGTCATACCGAGACGAAGTCACCAACGACGATGCAAGAGATGTGCAGGAACCCACAGCAAGTACTAGTCAGCCAAGCATCTTGGGTATGGACAGTCAATCCAGTCACGTTAGTAGTCAGGAGAGGTTCGCTGAGCAATCAGTGAAGCCTAACAGCGCAGATGTAATTCGACAATGGCTTGATGCAGCGACGAACTACATGAATGCGAGCGGGAAAAATGAACCGGGGCGACGATATCTGCTCTCGGCAATTGAGAAAGTCGTGAGTGGGGGGGACCCCGAAAGCGACCTGACTGATTGGTTCTATGCAAGATTTCCGGAACTGAGGAATAAAAGACCAAAGGAGCGCACAGCAACCAAGCAGAGCCGGCCACAATGTCCAAGAAGAGAACGAAGAAAGCGTGAGTACGCAGCATTCCAAACCCTATGGAGGAAAAATATGTCAAAGGCAGCCAAGAAGACGCTGGATGGAGACACTGACGACTTGCCACATCCAACCCTGGAAGCCCAAGAGGAGTTTTGGAAGGCCATCTTTGAAGAACCGAGCGAACCTGTACAGGAGACTGAAGATGAAGAGGATGAGTCCAGCTATCACGATGTTGATGGTCCAGTATCTACGGCTGAAGTTACCAAGATCAAGCCCTCAGCAAACACAGCAGCAGGCCCAGATCAACTGCTTGCAGGGAAATGGTTAAAGGAGGTACCTACTATGGTGAAAGCTACTATA
>NC_079977.1:8070336-8080336 GCF_029852145.1 Microplitis mediator
AGCAATAATATATGGAATATCCGAGAAAAACATTAAAGACAGTGTTTTTCAATTTTTTGCTGACAATATGTTTAAAACTAGGGAACAAGTTATATGACATTATCTGATGATCGGAAGAGACTATAAAGAGAAAGAGTTGGTATGATTTCAGACACATTTTAGCACATACTTTTCAGCGCCGATATCTTTTGAACTAATCAACCGATTTTGACGTTTGAGGTGGCAATCGGCGCGTTTTCTTGAATTCTAGAGCTGATTAAATTTTAATATTGATCGGATGAGTCACTTCAAAGATAATCGAAAAAAACCGTTTTTTATCATTTCTTTCGCCATCGATATCTCTCGAACAAATTAACCGATTGAGATAGTTGAGGTGGCATTCGACGCGGCTTATAAAGTTCTAGAGCTGAATAGATTTTGAAGTTGATCGTTCAAGTCGTTTCTGAGAAATCACTAAAAAACTAAAAAAGAAAATTTTGTTTTTTTTCGTAATTCGCCAATATTTTCGAGTCTGCTTGATCAAATGATTAGTTAAAAAGTTACAAAGAGTTTACACACACACACACACACACATATATACATACATACACTCGGACATCATTCTGAAAATAGTCAGAATAGCTTCCTAGGACCTCAAAACGTCGACATCTGATGAAAACTCGACTTTCGAAAATCGGGGTGAAAACAATAACTTCCCAATTTTTCGAAAATCGTCGATTTTCTTAGCGGGAAGTTAAAAATCATATAAAATTATATAAATTCTCATAAGAATTTTATAAGATCGTATGAGCTTTTATATGATCATATATGATTATATATAAGCATATGAAACTTTACCTGGTATTGTTATAAAGTTATATATAACTTTATATAAAATCACACCAATTGTTATAACATTCTTATAAGATCATGTGAATCCTTTTAAGAATTTTATTAGATTATGTAAGCTTTCATATAATCATATATAAACACATATGATTATATATGATTCTATAAGAACTTTTTCTCGGGTTTATATAAAATCACATCAATTTTTATAAAATCCTTATAAAACCATATAAATTCTTATAAGATTTTTATAAGATCATATGAACTTTTATATGATCATATATAATTATATATAAGCATATAAAACTTTATCTAGTTCTTTTATAAAGTTATATATAACTTTCTATAAAGTCATATCAATTTTTATAAAGTCTTTACCAGAGTATATTAATTCTTATAAGAACTTTATAAGATCATATAAGCTTTTATATAATCATATATAATTTTTATATATTTCTTATATGATCATATATAAATTGTATATGAACATATATGTTTACATATGATCATATAAAATCTTTTTTTCCCGGGAATATTATTTTTTTTCTTTCAATCATACATTTTTAAGTGATTTTACAAATAAGAAACTATAAATTTATAAAATATAAAGGTAAGCATATCTAACAAGCAATAGTTGTATAGTATAAGATCACACTAACCTATGGTTCGTGCATTGTTATTCATATTTATATTCATATGAAATTTTCTTTAAGGGGGGAGGGGGGGGGGAGGGTTTTAAAGGCGAAAAAAAGCATATTTTTGTGATTTTTTCCCGGCGAGATGAGTAATATAATTTCATTAAACTTAATCACATATTATTGTACAACTTTTAAAGAATATCAGAAAAAATTTTCAACGAAAAATATTGATTAATAAGCTGGTGACGTTGAATCTCCGGAGGCGTCTCGAAAAAAAGTCGTTTTGCGGTGAACATCATAACTCGTTACGGGATCATCAGAAAAAAAAAATTGATTTGCATTTTAAAGTTGATGTATTTCTCGAGGTAACCACGAAGAGTTTTTTTTTTTTTTTTTTTTTCGATTTTTTGCAGCACTTGGAAGCGAAAAACGCGATTTTAGCTCAAAAAATCGCGGTTAATTTGTTATTAAAAAATAGAAAAAAATGAAAAACAAAAAAAAACTCTTCGTAGTTACCTGTTGATTTATGTGAAGAAGTAATGTTCAAATTTTCAAAGGGATCGGTTAAGTACATTTTGAGTTATGATGTTCACGGACTTTAAAAATAACGTTTTCGGGAAAATTCATTTAAAGTTTTTTATTCGTGAAAATTTGAAATAAACTATCAATCAAAGAATATGAATTTTTATACTTATATTGAGTCATCAGTTTACATCCTTTGATAGACATACAGCCGGAGAAAGGGATTCGGAAGAACAAAGAAAATTGCAGCTGATTTCTACTAGGGGTATGTAGGGGCAGGTCGGGCAGGTATAAAAATCAGGTATACCGGCCGGTCATTTGAAACGCTGTAACTCCGTTAGTTTTACTCGGATTGATTTAAAATTTGTACACAATATTCTTGACATATTGTTCATTCAGAAAAAAAATTTAAAAAAAAATTTCTTAAAAATAATTTTAAAACCCTACCCCCCCCCCCTTTTAAGCTGCCATCTTATACTGCACAACTATTGTTTTTGTCAGATTTTCTCACTTTTACGTCCATGTTATACAATTTGTTTATTTCACAATTGAAAATATACATTTCATTTAAAATTTTATCGACTATAATGACAAGCCTACAATTATTATCAAAAAAACTTTAAATACAATTGTCATTGGCATAATATTGATTATACATTTTTATATGCCGATAAATAGTATAATTTACTCAACTTTTTATCAAAGCACGTTCAACTAGGCTTAGCAAAGTAAATTTCTACTTCGTGCATTGCATTCATACTTGTATTCATATAAATTTATATACGCACTTTTAAAGGTAGTTTAAGCCATTAGTTCATACCACGCAATTTTCACTTGCCAGAGTGTTTACCATTATGTCCACGACAGACAATTATTACTTCCATTATAACTATCATTTATTCATTTCACTTTAATAAAAAATAAATAATAAACTACTATTAATTCATTATACGCGCCCCAAGTGACCTAATGTTAACTTTTTTTTATCGAAAAAGTTAACAAAAAAAATTTTACCATTTATTTTGCGATGTAAAAAGGCAGATTTTTTTCAACCCTGGCGGTTTTGAATCACCCTAGAAACACCCTGGAATCACGGTGGATCCACGGTGGTTACACGGAACTAATATTATTACTAATGTCCAGCAAAAAGTTAACTTTTTTATGTTTCATAAAGATAACTTCATAGTAACAATTTGTCAACTTTTTGATAACACTGTAACATTTTGTTGACAAATAGTAATTATTTTCTTTATACCAAAAAGGTAAAAATTGACAACATTTTTATGTTGATCTACAAGATTCAGAACGTTATCTTTATGTTAATACAGTAGACTCGCGATTTTCTTCCACTTTGATTTTCTTCCGTTTTACCCATTTTTTTATGTCATTTCTAACTTTAACTTACCTCACGGCTTATTAATTATAAATTATCCGGATCCCGGAAAAAATAGACCCGGAAAAAATAGACCGGAAAAAATAGACTTGGCAAAAATAGATCCGGAAAAAATAGACCTGGAAAAAATAGACCCGGAAAAATTAGCCCAAAAAAAAAATAAAAGTAATAAAAGGCCATTCGGCAGCTGAAATGGAACGTAGATTTTCCAATTAATCTATATAAAAAGTTTCATACATACATATCTTGTGATTCATGTTAGTGTATAGTCATGATTTGAAATTAGGCTCGTGTTCTAAGAGTAAGGGTAAAAAAAGACAACGACTATGTTCGATAGAGAACTTCAGATAGATGATTTGACACAACATTATATAGGTAATGTACCAAACTAACCTTCACGTAAACAAAGTACAGGAAATTTAATTAGTATGATCATAATTGTAATCGCTGTTACGATGGCAAGACCAGTTATAATTATAGGACGTACAGGTACGTTTGAAACATCATAAGTGATAAAAGAAATCCTTTTAAAATATAGAATAGCTGTGAAATTTACAGGTTATTTTCTTCACAATAAAATACAACTGACGAAATTGGATTATAATGAGAAATACTTATGTGGAATACAAAACCATATTCCCAACATTTTTTGATTTCATTAAAAATTCCAAGGCTATCAAGTTATTGGAAGAAATGGTCTAAACAAGAAGCTTGAGGTCATAAATTAAAGCTTACTAAACAAGCTTTAAGAAACTTTTTACGGAAATTTTCTATGAATGTTAGTTTTGAAGTTATATAAGCTTTAGCAGTGATTAAAAACTGATTTTCACGAAAAATCATGAAAAATTCAAACAGCCACAATTTCAAAACTATCCAAGCGATTCAGCCCATCTTTGAACTAGATCAAGGTAATCGCCTATACAATAAGTGTGAAAAATTTTATCAAGATCCGATAAGAACTGTGGGTGCTATCGTAATGAGAAGACCAGTAATAATCATAGGGATTGGAGGTACATTTGATACATCATAAATAATAAAAGAATTACTTTTAAAATATAAAATAGCCGTGAAATTTACAAGTTATTTTGTGCACAATAAAATACAACTGATGAAATTGAATTATAATGGGACAAGCATAAGTTATGTAGAATGAAAACCATATTTTTCCAGATTCCATTAAAATTTTCAAGGCTATCAAATTATTGAAAGAAATGGTCTAAATATAAAGTCTAAGGTCATAAATTGAAGCTTATCAGTCGAGATTTTAAATACTTTTTACAAAAATTCTCTGTTAATTTTAGTTTTCAAGTTATATGGACTTTAAAAGTGATTAAAAACTGATTTTTTCGGAAATTCGTTAAAATTTCAAACAGCCATAACTTCTAAACAAATTGACCGATTCAGCCCATCTTCGAACTTAACCGTGGTAATTACACATAAAATAAGTGTTGAAAATTTCATTAAGATCGGATGAGAACTGTAGACGCAATCGTGTCCTCAAAAGTCCGTTATATTACATATATATATATATATATATATATATATATATATATATATATATATATATATATATATATATATATATATATATATATATATATATATATATATATATATATATATACATACATATATAAATTTTTCAACGAATGGTATTTTTGAACTCTACTCAACTAATTATGATAGTTTATGACGAAATTCCTTGAAAAATCGACCAGAAGGACAAATACAATAGTTAGATTTTAAAAAAAATCTACCTAAAAACAACCACATACAACAACAACAAAAAAAAAAAAGAAACAATTGTTCATTCACCAATATTGTTAGAAATTGATCAACATCTTTATTAATGTGGGACTATTTTTTCCGGATCTATTTTTTCCAAGTCTATTTTTTCCGGTCTATTTTTTTCGGGTCTATTCTTTCCGATTACCAAATTATCCTTATCAATAGTCGAATTACCACTTGTAATTAATATTTATTTTATCAGACTATTCAATAATCTTACCAGTAAAATAGGAAATAAATAGGAAGAACAGTGATAGATGGAATAAAAGGAATTAATCAGAAAATTATGCAAGTTTATTGCCAATTATAATAATCAAAATTACTTACAAGAAAATGCAAGCGCTGGATATAATGTAGAGAGATGCGTGGCACAGTATAATTTTATATTGCGAGTATATCGCCAGTAACGTACAGTAATATTTCATTGAACTAACTTTATTTATAGTAATCAGTAAAGTATGATCGCAAGAGAATTGCTAGTAATACAACTATAACGCAAGTTAATTTCCCGATTTACAAAGTAATTGTCCGTATTAACAAAGTCGCAAGTGAATTGCTAGTATATGACCGTAGTATTATATTATACGTCTTATGGCTAATTGATCCAGGATCAAAGTGATTGACCAATAATTAAGGGCGTAGGACTAGCATCGGGACTGTCCCCACTTCATTCTTACGGACATGCATCGACGTGATAATTAGTCATGTGACCACTGCACTATGACTTGTGTAGTTTCAGACGGCAACGAGACGGGGAAAAATGGGAACCGCAAGGCTGAGGACGAAGATGACAATTCACATTGTCTCAATATATTTAAAGACAAACTAAAAAGTATTATTTGTGCTCTTGCTATTCTCGCATTATTTAGTAAACCTAAAGATCAAATAAAATACACTGATAGAAGGATTTCTTAGTATTTAAGAAACCATTTCTTAAACATCATTTCTTTGTATTTAACAAATATTTATTACTATTTAAGAAATCATTTTTTAATAGATAAGAAACATGGTTTCTTAACTATTAAAAACATGGTTTCTTAACTATTAAAAAATGATTTCTTAAATAGTAATAAATATTTATTAAATACAAAGAAATGATGTTTAAGAGCTATAAGGCAGTTAAAGTTAGAAATGACATAAAAAAATGGGTAAAACGGAAGAAAATCAAAGTGGAAGAAAATCGCGAGTCTACTGTATTAAGATAAAGATAACATTCTGAATCTTGTAGGTCAACATAAAAATATTGTCAATTTATTACCTTTTTGGTATAAAAAAAATCGGTCTATCAGTTGACCCTGCGGGCCAGCCCTAAAACTTCCCGCTGTTTTCGAGCTCAAGAACCTCGAAAACATTATTGTGAATGCATTTTCGAGCTCTTCGAGCTCGAAAATACTTTGGTATGCCATTGTTTTCTAAAAAAAAACGTTTTCCATCATTTTTTCTCTAACGATATCTCTCAAACGAATGAACTGATTGAGACGGTTGGGGTCGCAATCGACGCGTTTTAACAAGTTCTAAAGCTGATCAAATCTTGAATTCGATTTATCGAGTCGATTTTGAGATATTTCAAAAGAAATAAAAAAATTTTTTTGTTTTATTTCTTTCAACAACGGTTTCTCTTGAACGAATGAACCGATTTTGTTAATTGATGTGGCATTCGTACCATAATGTAAAATATTAAACTTAAAAACTACATTAAATATTTAGTTTGCTGGATCGGGATGGTGAAAGAAATAAAAATTCACTTATTTGGTGTATTGTCCATATTTAATAAAAATAAATCACAGATAATAGCAAGAGTACAAGAGTCGATCACGAGTTTATATCAGAGCACTTATTTAACATAATTCGAGTGCATTTGAGTTTGATTGAGTTTATATAAATTGCATGGCACCGTACACATGAAATATTATATACATTATATAGAGCGCAGTTGAATTAAAGATTGAGTTTTTGAGTTTAATAGATTATGAGTTTTCTATAATTTACACGGCACCATGCACGTGAATTAATTTATAGTATAGAGCGCAGTAACGAATAAATTATCAACAATTAATAATTCACAACGATCACAAATATTTCGAGTATAAAATTTTGTCACAATTAATTTTGATACGCGACATTGAGAACGAGTAAGAGCCGAGTAAAAATATAAGAAGCGTAACGAGCCGAGTCTGAACGTATGGTTTAGAAATAAAAAAATTTTTTTGTTTTATTTCTTTCAACAACGGTTTCTCTTGAACGAATGAACCGATTTTGATAATTGATGTGGCATTCGACGCGACTTTGGAAACTTTTTATATAGATTAATTGGAAAATCTACGTTCCATTTCAGCTGCCGAATGGCCTTTTATTACTTTTATTTTTTTTTTGGGCTAATTTTTCCGGGTCTATTTTTTCCAGGTCTATTTTTTCCGGATCTATTTTTGCCAAGTCTATTTTTTCCGGTCTATTTTTTCCGGGTCTATTTTTTCCGGGATCCGGATAATTTATAATTAATAAGCCGTGAGGTAAGTTAAAGTTAGAAATGACATAAAAAAATGGGTAAAACGGAAGAAAATCAAAGTGGAAGAAAATCGCGAGTCTACTGTATTAACATAAAGATAACGTTCTGAATCTTGTAGATCAACATAAAAATGTTGTCAATTTTTACCTTTTTGGTATAAAGAAAATAATTACTATTTGTCAACAAAATGTTACAGTGTTATCAAAAAGTTGACAAATTGTTACTATGAAGTTATCTTTATGAAACATAAAAAAGTTAACTTTTTGCTGGACATTAGTAATAATATTAGTTCCGTGTAACCACCGTGGATCCACCGTGATTCCAGGGTGTTTCTAGGGTGATTCAAAACCGCCAGGGTTGAAAAAAATCTGCCTTTTTACATCGCAAAATAAATGGTAAAATTTTTTTTGTTAACTTTTTCGATAAAAAAAAGTTAACATTAGGTCACTTGGGGCGCGTATAATGAATTAATAGTAGTTTATTATTTATTTTTTATTAAAGTGAAATGAATAAATGATAGTTATAATGGAAGTAATAATTGTCTGTCGTGGACATAATGGTAAACACTCTGGCAAGTGAAAATTGCGTGGTATGAACTAATGGCTTAAACTACCTTTAAAAGTGCGTATATAAATTTATATGAATACAAGTATGAATGCAATGCACGAAGTAGAAATTTACTTTGCTAAGCCTAGTTGAACGTGCTTTGATAAAAAGTTGAGTAAATTATACTATTTATCGGCATATAAAAATGTATAATCAATATTATGCCAATGACAATTGTATTTAAAGTTTTTTTGATAATAATTGTAGGCTTGTCATTATAGTCGATAAAATTTTAAATGAAATGTATATTTTCAATTGTGAAATAAACAAATTGTATAACATGGACGTAAAAGTGAGAAAATCTGACAAAAACAATAGTTGTGCAGTATAAGATGGCAGCTTAAAAGGGGGGGGGGGTAGGGTTTTAAAATTATTTTTAAGAAATTTTTTTTTAAATTTTTTTTCTGAATGAACAATATGTCAAGAATATTGTGTACAAATTTTAAATCAATCCGAGTAAAACTAACGGAGTTACAGCGTTTCAAATGACCGGCCGGTATACCTGATTTTTATACCTGCCCGACCTGCCCCTACATACCCCTAGTAGAAATCAGCTGCAATTTTCTTTGTTCTTCCGAATCCCTTTCTCCGGCTGTATGTCTATCAAAGGATGTAAACTGATGACTCAATATAAGTATAAAAATTCATATTCTTTGATTGATAGTTTATTTCAAATTTTCACGAATAAAAAACTTTAAATGAATTTTCCCGAAAACGTTATTTTTAAAGTCCGTGAACATCATAACTCAAAATGTACTTAACCGATCCCTTTGAAAATTTGAACATTACTTCTTCACATAAATCAACAGGTAACTACGAAGAGTTTTTTTTTGTTTTTCATTTTTTTCTATTTTTTAATAACAAATTAACCGCGATTTTTTGAGCTAAAATCGCGTTTTTCGCTTCCAAGTGCTGCAAAAAATCGAAAAAAAAAAAAAAAAAAAAACTCTTCGTGGTTACCTCGAGAAATACATCAACTTTAAAATGCAAATCAATTTTTTTTTTCTGATGATCCCGTAACGAGTTATGATGTTCACCGCAAAACGACTTTTTTTCGAGACGCCTCCGGAGATTCAACGTCACCAGCTTATTAATCAATATTTTTCGTTGAAAATTTTTTCTGATATTCTTTAAAAGTTGTACAATAATATGTGATTAAGTTTAATGAAATTATATTACTCATCTCGCCGGGAAAAAATCACAAAAATATGCTTTTTTTCGCCTTTAAAACCCTCCCCCCCCCCTCCCCCCTTAAAGAAAATTTCATATGAATATAAATATGAATAACAATGCACGAACCATAGGTTAGTGTGATCTTATACTATACAACTATTGCTTGTTAGATATGCTTACCTTTATATTTTATAAATTTATAGTTTCTTATTTGTAAAATCACTTAAAAATGTATGATTGAAAGAAAAAAAATAATATTCCCGGGAAAAAAAGATTTTATATGATCATATGTAAACATATATGTTCATATACAATTTATATATGATCATATAAGAAATATATAAAAATTATATATGATTATATAAAAGCTTATATGATCTTATAAAGTTCTTATAAGAATTAATATACTCTGGTAAAGACTTTATAAAAATTGATATGACTTTATAGAAAGTTATATATAACTTTATAAAAGAACTAGATAAAGTTTTATATGCTTATATATAATTATATATGATCATATAAAAGTTCATATGATCTTATAAAAAT
>NC_079977.1:8085336-8090336 GCF_029852145.1 Microplitis mediator
TGGGCACATCGTGGGGGAGGTTAAACCATTGGCGGGCATACCTCCTGATTAGTCTATCGAGCTTTTGTAGCGTTCCCTGTGATACTTTGCCAAACACCAATGAATGAATGAACCGAGGAATTATGAAGGTTCCTAGCATCTTGTGTCTTTGTTGCGGCTTGAGCGGCGCTTTAGTAGTTCTCTGTAACAGATCCTCAAGGTGGACAGGTGGGGTGGTCGGACCTCTAGACGAAAACAGTACACCCAACTGTTTCCAGGCGTCAACCACACCCAACTGGGAAAGAGCGGCTCCAGCAATGAAGAACTGTGGAGACGTTACAACTTTCATTTTCTTCTCACGGCCAGACGGAACGAGGGATAGGCACCGGCACTTTTGGGGCATTGGCGTTAGTCCAAGTTTGCTGAGTTCCTCGCATACATCGTTAAGGGCGTCTTGAAGGCCCTCCTTGGTGCTGGCTACAATTGCTAAGTCATCGGCGAAAGCGAGCGCATTGATTATCGTGCCTTTGAATCTGTATCCGACGGCCATACTGATTCTTTTCAACACGCGATTCATACCCAAATTGAAGATAATTGTTGACCACGGGTCACCTTGACGTACACCCTGCTTTGGATAAATTGGCTTAG
Source organism: Microplitis mediator (assembly GCF_029852145.1). NCBI lineage: Eukaryota > Metazoa > Arthropoda > Insecta > Hymenoptera > Braconidae > Microplitis > Microplitis mediator. The sequence goes on from NC_079977.1 coordinate 8,085,964, forward strand.
AGAGCTTACCATCCACTTCAAGCATTGTACTAGCCGTTTCATAGAGCTTTCTCACATAGTTTCTTAGCCTTCTCGGGATCTTGTTCTCCTTCAATACCTCTGGAATTGCGAGGTGAGAGAATGTATCGAACGCTTTTCGTACATCAATCATACCAATGTGAAGCTGCTCCAGTTCCGTCCAGGCATCGTCCAATACTGCAGACATCACAAATGTATTTTCAGCAATACCATCAGCGTTGATAAAGGCCCTTTGACGCTCGTCGAATAGATTGAGTCTTGAGACTCGATCTGCCAAGATTTTGTGGTAGTGTCGAAGAACTATCGAAGATATGGATATTGGGCGATACTTTGCTGGATCCATGCTACCTGCTTCCTTAGGAATCAATATTGTCCTTGAATCACGCCAGATCTTCGGGACATCGCCCCAGAGTAACAGAATATTCATTATAGTAGCTTTCACCATAGTAGGTACCTCCTTTAACCATTTCCCTGCAAGCAGTTGATCTGGGCCTGCTGCTGTGTTTGCTGAGGGCTTGATCTTGGTAACTTCAGCCGTAGATACTGGACCATCAACATCGTGATAGCTGGACTCATCCTCTTCATCTTCAGTCTCCTGTACAGGTTCGCTCGGTTCTTCAAAGATGGCCTTCCAAAACTCCTCTTGGGCTTCCAGGGTTGGATGTGGCAAGTCGTCAGTGTCTCCATCCAGCGTCTTCTTGGCTGCCTTTGACATATTTTTCCTCCATAGGGTTTGGAATGCTGCGTACTCACGCTTTCTTCGTTCTCTTCTTGGACATTGTGGCCGGCTCTGCTTGGTTGCTGTGCGCTCCTTTGGTCTTTTATTCCTCAGTTCCGGAAATCTTGCATAGAACCAATCAGTCAGGTCGCTTTCGGGGTCCCCCCCACTCACGACTTTCTCAATTGCCGAGAGCAGATATCGTCGCCCCGGTTCATTTTTCCCGCTCGCATTCATGTAGTTCGTCGCTGCATCAAGCCATTGTCGAATTACATCTGCGCTGTTAGGCTTCACTGATTGCTCAGCGAACCTCTCCTGACTACTAACGTGACTGGATTGACTGTCCATACCCAAGATGCTTGGCTGACTAGTACTTGCTGTGGGTTCCTGCACATCTCTTGCATCGTCGTTGGTGACTTCGTCTCGGTATGACTTCACAAGATCCCTGTATCTCTTCTGCCTCCTCAAAGATTTTAGTGCATCAAACGTTCGGGCTGGATACATTTTGACATTGTCGTAGAGATGCTGATTAATATTGACTAATGCGGGACCAACGTTGGCCTCCTCTTTAGCAAGTCTATGCAAATCCTCATCTTGCCAGCGTGGTTTCTTGCGGGTCACATCGATTTCATCATTGGTTTCCACTGGGTGTGCCCGACGCTTGTGTACTCCCAAGCCAGTGAGAGTCGAAAACGGGCGTTCACACCATGGACACACATGCACGATTCCATCATCAGATGATTGAGCGATTATGTTCAATGGACTCGAATCTACTTCTGGGACTTGCAGCGAATTACCCAATTCATTATAATTGTCCTCGCTGGAGGGAAGTATTGAGACACCTCCCCTACACCTATCCACGTTGTTTAATTGGTTGCCAGCGAGGTTATCCTCCGTAGAGGGAGATTGGCGATTTAATTGGTTATCACGATGTCTTGCGACACCATGGCCGGATAATTGTTGCTGTGTTAGGCGAGGGAGCACTACTCGCAAAGAACGTAGCTCCGGCAGGACGCGACTCCCTGCTTCCTCACCTGTTTTACGCCATGGTTGATTATTCATGGACGTAGTTGATGCTGCGTGCCTTTTCTACCATCTTCCTTCTTAAAATAGGACAGTTATCGCTATCCAAAGCAGAGTGAGTGTCGTCTTCGGAGCGCGCAGCTATACAATTACAACACTTCAGGGGTACTTGGCCACGGCATTCTCTCGTCGCATGTTTACCTGCACATTTACCGCAAACTTCAGTTTTTTCACACCGAGCCGCCAAGTGACCAAATCCTAAACATTTGTAGCACTGCATAACCTGAACGTGGTCGCTGATTCTGCATGCTGCATAATCTATATAAACCTTCTCCTTGGCTAGCAGTTTGGACCTTACACTGGGGTTTGTCTCAATGACAAAGCTGGTGTTATCACGCTCGGGCCTTACTGGGTACCTATACTTGACAGTTATTGCTTCAGGATTCACCTCAGGAGCGTTCGTCGCAATCAAAGACTCAATGAATTGCTCATTAGTTAAAGCCTTCGGTACTCCACGTACGATGAGCCGTGGTGCAAGCTTTGTCTTTTCTTGAACCATTAGGCCAGAACTCTTCAAATCTACTGAATTTTTCAGCTTCTCCATGTCTACTGTCTCAGCTACGACTCGTATCGCCTTTGTCGGAAGTGTGACCAATCGAGTTACTCTCAAATTGTAGTCCCTCGGTTTCACTTTTTCTTTAAACACGTTCTTAATGTCAATCGCAGACCTAAATTTGGCCGTAAAACCCAGCATTGGCACGACTGAAAACTCAACCGAATTGCTTGACGCCGGCTTCAGGCCTAGTAACCCATAGAAACTATTTGTCTCATTGCTTGACGTACTTGCCTGTGCATAGGACTTGTGGCTCACTGACGACGTACCGTTTCCAGAACTTAAGACGTCTTTGATTTGGGTTACTGCTTGCTTCACCTCTTTCGCTAGCAAGTCTTTCACACTGTTACTTGACTCGTCGACAACGTCCATCCTATCCCTTTCATGAGCTTGAAGCTTCTCAGCTACAACCACCGCCACCTCACTCCTTACCAGTTCCGCTAGGTCGTTCTTGATATCGTTTTTCATGGCTTGCAGTTCACTGGATACATCAAGGCCCCTAATAGCTTCATATACTTCATCGAACGCATCAATTCTTGCAGCGAGTGACCGATAAGATTCTACCACCTGCTGAAAGCATGCGGCTATCGCATTACCCGATGTTACTAATCCAGCTGTGGTCATTTCAGGCTTCAGACTTCTTTTGTACTTATGGACATTCTCACACAGTATTTCGAGGTCACTCAGTGATAACGGCAACGGGTCTTTGAACGATAGTACTTTTGCTGGAGATGATGCTAGACGCTTTTTACTTGGGAATCCTTCACTGTTCACTGATGAGCTACTACCGGTCAATGCACGGCTCTTACCATTCCTTAGAGATCCGGAGCCCACAGGAGTAACAAACTCCTTGGAACTTTTCGTTTTCTCCGATGACATCTTTATAAGGACAACTTATCGAGTGGCGCCTACATATGATGAACCAGACTTATATATGAGAAAAAAAAAAAAAGATAAGATACCCTCTTAATAAGACCAGCAGATAAGTATATGAAGATAGCTATGGTAACTTATCGACGCGTCGATAAGTTACCACTGGAGGCGATGGTAACTTACCTACCGTAGTAGGCAACTTATCATAAGAACACAGGCGATCAGTTACCGACTGCTGCAGAACCCTTAGTATTACACAAATGCAACAGATGGCAGGTCAATGCCAGTTTAGAATAAATGTTCGCGATACTAAATCAGCTGATGCACGATTCTAACCATATATTGAGCAATAATTGGAAAATCTTTACAAAATGATTACACTACACTCACTGCACAGAAAATTGAAATTATTATGTTCAATTGTTCAGAAATTTATTCCGCACAGATTAAATACACCCAAAAGTACTACAACACGCTGTATCCATCATAAATGGTATAAAAGCACAGAGCAAAAAAATAACTACTCCTCACTGTATAAAAGAGTCATAGTTACTCCTGCTGTTTACGAGCGCTTAAATGAATTTCTTCACATTGACATTCATCGCACTGAGCAGAAATCACATTGTGTCAACACCCGCAAGGGCCATCACAATGCTTTGTTTTAATTAGACAGTCGGACTTCCCTGGACCGTGCCAGTTCTGAGTTGAACGTTAAATGACGGTCGAAAAGAATTATAACAATGCTTTCACATCACTATAATCTCATAGCAAGAGAGATCCATGAGAGACCAAGGCACGGGACCGAGCTCAAATCCTGATGCGTGAACACCAATCATTTCGCCCAGGCCCGGCACGTCAGTCAACTCACTTCCCTATCAAGCCCGACACGCCCCGTTCCTCAGAGCCAATCCTTATTCCGAAGTTACGGATCCATTTTGCCGACTTCCCTTACCTACATTATCCTATCGACTAGAGGCTCTTAACCTTGGAGACCTGCTGCGGATATGGGTACGAACCGGCGCGACACCTCCACGTGTCCCTCTCCTGGATTTTCAAGGTCCGAGAGGAAGATCCGGACACCGCCGCAAATGCGGTGCTCTTCGCGTTCCAAACCCTATCTCCTTGCTA